>NC_056668.1:157479567-157485960 GCF_018350195.1 Panthera tigris | reverse complement strand
AAGTTACGAAAGTTAAAGTTAACGTTAAGTTCAAGCTTAAAAGTTAAAGTTCAAAGTTAAAGTTAAAGTTTCAAGTTAACAAGTTACAGTTAAAGTTACGTTAAAGTTAAAGTTACAGTTTAAAGTTCAAGTTAAAGTTACAGTTAAAGTTAACAGTTCAGTTACCAAGTTAAAGTTTAAAGTTAAAGTTAAAGTTAACGTTAAAGTTAAAGTTCAAGTTAACGTTAAAGTTAAGTTAAAGTTAAAGTTAAGTTAAAGTTCAAAGTTACAGTTCTAAAAGTTAAAGTTAAAGTTAAAGTTCAAGTTCAAGTTAAAGTTAAAGTTCAAGTTAAAGTAGTTCGTTCAAACGTTACAGTTAAACCGTTCACAGTTAAAGTTACACGTTAAGTTAAAGTTAAGTTAAAGTTAAAGTTAAAGTTAAAGTTCACGTTAAAGTTACAAGTTCACGTTAAAGTTCAGTTAAAGTTAAAGTTAAAGTTAAAGTTAAACAGTTAAAGTTAAAGTTAACGTTAAAGTTAAAGTTAAGTTAACGTTAAGTTACGTTACGTTAAAGTTAAGTTAAAGTTAAAAGTTACAGTTAAGTTAAAGTTAAAGTTCCACGTTAAAGTTAAAGTAAAAGTTCAAGTTCACGTTAAAGTTAAAGTTACAAGTTCCCGTTCAAGTTAAAGTTACCGTTAAAGTTCCAGTTAACGTTACAGTTAAAGTTAAAGTTCCCGTTAAAGTTAACGTTAAAGTTACAAGTTCAGTTAAAGTTAGTTAAAGTTACAGTTCCAGTTAAAGTTAAAGTTAAGTTAGTTAAAGTTAAAGTTAAAAGTTAGTTACAGTTAAGTTAAAGTTAAAGTTAAAGTTAAAGTTAAAGTTAAAGTTACTTAAAGTTAGTTAAGTTACCGTTACGTACGTTAAAGTTAAAGTTAAGTTAAGTTAAAGTTACAGTTAAAGTTAAAGTTAAAGTTACGTTACAGTTAAAGTTAGTTAAAGTTCAAGTTACAGTTAAGTTTAAGTTAAAGTTAAAGTTAAGTTAAAGTTAAAGTTAACGTTAAAGTTAAGTTCGTTAAAGTTAGTTAAAGTTACAGTTAAGTTAAGTTCAGTTCACGTTAAAGTTAACGTTAAGTTAAAGTTAAAAGTTAACGTTAAAGTTAAAGTTAAAGTTAAGTTACAGTTAAAGTTAAAGTTACAGTTACGTTAAGTTAAGTAAGTTAAAGTTAAAGTTCAAGTTAACGTTACGTACAGTTAGTTAAAGTTACAGTTAAAGTTAAAGTCCCGTTAAAGTTAAAGTTAAAGTTACAGTTAAAGTTCCCGTTAAAGTTAAAGTTTAAAGTTGTTCAGTTAAGTTAACGTAGTTAAAGTTCAGTTAACGTTACACGTTAAAGTTAAAGTTCAAAGTTAAAGTTCCCGTTAAGTTAAGTTACGTTAAGTTAAAGTTAAGTTAGTTGTAAGTTAAAGTTCACGTTCCAGTTAAGTTACAGTTAAAGTTAAGTTAGTTAAAGTTAAAGTTAAGTTAAGTTAAATTTAAAGTTACAGTTAAGTTAGTTAGTTAAAGTTAAAGTTAAAGTTAAGTTCAGTTAACGTTAAAGTTAAAGTAAGTTCCGTTAAAGTTAAGTTAGTTAAAGTTACAGTTAAAGTTACCGTTAAGTTAAAGTTAAAGTTCACGTTAAAGTTGTTAAAGTTAAAGTTAAGTTAAAGTTAAAGTTCCAGTTAAGTTACAGTTAAGTTAAGTTCCCGTTAAAGTTAAGTTACAGTTAAAGTTAACGTTAAAGTTAAGTTAAAGTTAAAGTTACCGTTAAAGTTAAAGTTAAGTTAAAGTTAAGTTAAAGTTAACGTTCAGTTCCAGTTAAAGTAAACGTTAAAGTTACAAGTTCAAGTTAAAGTTACAGTTAAAGTTAAAGTTACAAGTTAAGTTAAAGTTAAGTTACAGTTAAGTTACCGTTAAAGTTACAGTTAAGTTAAAGTTAAGTTAAAGTTAAAGTTAAAGTTAGTTAAAGTTAAAGTTAAAGTTAAAGTTACAGTTAAAGTTAACGTTAAAGTTAAAGTTACAGTTAAAGTTAAAGTTAAGTTAAAGTTAAAGTTAAAGTTAAGTTAAAGTTAAAGTTAAAGTTAAAGTTACAGTTAAAGTTAAAGTTAACGTTAAAGTTCAGTTAAAGTCCAGTTAAAGTTAACGTTAAAGTTAAAGTTAGTTAAAGTTAAAGTTAAGTTACAGTTAAGTTCACGTTAAAGTTAAAGTTCCAGTTAAGTTAAAGTTAAAGTTAAAGTTAAAGTTCAGTTAAGTTAAAGTTAAAGTTAAAGTTCACGTTCAAGTTAAAGTTAAGTTCCGTTAACGTTCCAGTTAAAGTTCACAGTTAAAGTTAAAGTTAACGTTAAAGTTAAAGTTAAGTTAAGTTAACGTTACAGTTAAAGTTAAGTTAAAGTTACAGTTAAAGTTAAAGTTAAAGTTAAGTTAAAGTTAGTTAAGTTAACGTTAAAGTTAACGTTAAAGTTAAAGTTAAAGTTAAGTTAAAGTTAAAGTTAAAGTTAAGTTACGTTAAGTTAAAGTTAAAGTTAGTTAAGTTACGTTAAAGTTAAGTTAAAGTTAAAGTTAAAGTTAAAGTTAAAGTTACCGTTAAGTTAAAGTTAAAGTCGTTAAAGTTACGTTAGTTAAAGTTAAGTTACCGTTAAAGTTAAGTTACATTAAAGTTAAAGTTAAAGTTAAAGTTAAAGTTAGTTGTTAGTTAAAGTTAAGTTCAGTTAAAGTTAAAGTTAAGTTAAGTTAAAGTTAAAGTTAAAGTTAAAGTTAGTTACAGTTCAGTTAAAGTTAACGTTCAGTTAAGTTAAAGTTAACGTTAAGTTCCCGTTAAGTTAAAGTTAAAGTTAAAGTTAAAGTTCCCGTTAAGTTAAAGTTAAGTTACGTTAAGTTAAAGTTAAAGTTAAAGTTAAAGTTAAAGTTAAAGTTACAGTTAAGTTAACGTTAAAGTTAGTTAGTTAGTTAACGTTAAAGTTCCCGTTAAAGTTCCGTTCGTTAAAGTTAAAGTTAAGTTAAGTTAAAGTTAAAGTTACGTTACAGTTAAAGTTAAGTTAAAGTTAAAGTTCAAGTTAAAGTTAAAGTTAAAGTTAAAGTTAAAGTTAAAGTTAAAGTTAAGTTAAAGTTAAAGTTAAAGTTACAGTTAAAGTTAGTTACGTTAGTTAAAGTTAAAGTTAAAGTTAAGTTACGTTACAGTTAAAGTTAACGTTAAAGTTAAGTTACGTTAAAGTTAAAGTTAAGTTCAAGTTCAAGTTAAGTTCAAGTTAAAGTTACGTTAAAGTTAAGTTAAAGTTAAAGTTAAAGTAAGTTAAAAGTTAACGTTAAAGTTAAAGTTAAAGTTAAGTTACGTTAAAGTTCAGTTAAGTTAAAGTTACGTTAGTTAAAGTTAAAGTTAAAGTTAGTTAGTTAAAGTTAAGTTAAAGTTAAGTTAAAGTTAAAGTTCAGTTAAGTTAAAGTTAAAGTTAAGTTAAAGTTAAAGTTAAAGTTAAAGTTAAGTTACAGTTAAGTTAAAGTTAAGTTAAAGTTACAGTTACGTTAAAGTTAACGTTAAAGTTAAAGTTCAGTTAAAGTTAAAGTTACGTTAAAGTTAAAGTTAAGTTACGTTACGTACGTTAAGTTACCGTTAAAGTTAACGTTAGTTAAAGTTAAGTTAACGTTAAAGTTAAAGTTAAAGTTAAGTTAAAGTTCCAGTTAGTTAAAGTTAAAGTTAAGTTAAAGTTAAAGTTAAGTTAAAGTTAGTTTAAAGTTCAGTTAGTTACGTTAAAGTTAAAGTTAAAGTTAAAGTTAAAGTTAAAGTTACGTTCAAGTTAAAGTTAAAGTTAAAGTTAACGTTAAAGTTCCCGTTAAGTGTTAAAGTTAAGTTAAAGTTCAGTTAACGTTAAGTTAAAGTTAAAGTTAAAGTTACGTTAAAGTTAACGTTAAGTTAAAGTTACGTTCAGTTAAAAGTTAAAGTTAAGTTACAGTTAACGTTAAAGTTAAAGTTACGTTAAAGTTAAGTTAAAGTTACGTTCAAGTTAAAGTTCCGTTAAGTACAGTTAAAGTTAAAGTTACAGATTTAAAGTTACAGTTTAACGTTACAGTTACAGAAGTTAACAGTTAGTTCCGTTAAAGGTAAAGTTAAAGTTAACGTTACAGTTAAAGTTAAAGTTAAAGTACAGTTAAAGTTGTGTTAAACGTTAAAGTTAAAGTTAAAGTTAAAGTTAACGTTCAAGTTAAAGTTAAAGTTAACGTTAAAGTTAAACGTTAAGTTAAAGTTAAAGTTAAATTAAAGTTAAATTGGTTAAAGTTTAAAAGTTAAAGTTAAAGTTACCGTTAAAGTTTAAGTTTAAATATAACGTTAAACGTTAAAGTTACAGTTAAAGTTAAGTTACGTTAAAGTTACAAGTTAAAGTATAAGTTCAAGTTAACGTTCAAAGTTAACAGTTAAAAGTTAAGTTTAAAGTTAAAAGTTAAAGTTACGTTAAAGTTACGTTAAAGTTAAAGTTAAAGTTAACAGTTAACGTTAAAGTAAAGTAAAGTTAAAGTTAAAGTTAACCTTAAAGTTAAAGTTACTGTTAAAGTTAACCCTAACCTTTCACGTTAAAGTTAAAGTTAAAGTTAAAGTTAACGTTAACCCTAACAGTTCAGTTACCCTAAAGTTCCGTTAAAGTTAACGTTAAAGTTCCCTAACCGTTAAAGTTAACACCCTAAAGTTAACCCTAAACCTAAAGTTAAAGTTAAAGTTACAGTTAAAGTTAGTTAAGTTCACGTTCCTAAAGTAACGTTAAGTTAAAGTTCAACCCTAAGTTAAAGTTAACCCTAAAGTTAAAGTTAAAGTTACAGTTAAAGTTACAGTTCACGTTAAAGTTAACGTTAAAGTTAACCCTAAGTTAAAGTTAAGTTACAGTTAAATTAACGTTAAAGTTCAAAAAGTTAAAGTTAAAGTTAAAGTTAACCGTTACCGTTAAAGTTACAAGTTAACCCTAAGTTAAAGTTAAAGTTAAACCCTAACCCTAACCCTAACCCTAACAGTTAAAGTTCCTAAGTTAACCCTAACCTAACGTTCAAGTTAAACCTAAAAGTTAAAGTTAACCCTAAAGTTACAGTTCAAGTTACCGTTAACCCTAAAGTTAAGTTAAAGTTAAAGTTAAAGTTAAAGTTAACCTTAAACCCTAACCCTAAAGTCCCAAAGTTCGTTTAAACCCCTAAAGTTAAACCCTAAAGTAACCCTAACGTTCAAGTTAACCCTAACGAAAACCCACCTAAAGTTACGACAGTTAACCCTAAAGTTAAAGTTCACGTTACCAGTTAAAGTTCAAGTTAACCCTAAAGATCAAGTTAACAGTTAAACCCTAACCCTAACCCTAACCAACCCAAACCTAAGACCCTAAAGTAACCAACCCTAAGTTAACCCTAACCCTAACCCTAAACCCTAACCCTAACCGTCCTAAAGTAAAAGTCTAAGTTCAAACTTAACCCTAAGTTACGACCCTCCCGTCTACACGTACAAGTTCCCGTTAACCCTACACCTTCACGTTAAAGTCTAGTTCCAAGTAACCCTAAAGTTCAAGTTACCCAACATTTAAACTTAAAGTTAACCCGTTCACCAGTTAACACATCGTTCCCTAAAGTCAAGTTAACCGTTCCCGTTCACACCGTTTAAAGTTTTAACCGTTCAGTTAAACGTTAAACGATTAAGTTCAAGTTAAAGTTAAAGTTCAACCCTTAAAGTACAGTTCAACGATAAAGTTAAAGTTCCCAACCCTAAAGTTTAAAGTTAAACCGTTAAAGTTCCCGTTTAAAGTTAAAGTTAACCCGTTCTCAGTTACCGTTCCGTTCCAGTTAACCGTTAAAGTTACAGTTCCAAGTCCCGTACCGTTCACCGTATCCCGTTCACGTTAAAGTTACCAACGTTCCCAGTCAAGTTCACGTTCAGTTACACAAGTTAATGTTACAGTTCCTAACTCGTTACAGTCTTCCGATTAAACCCTTTCAAGTTACCGTACAAGTTCTCAAGTTAAAGTTAACGTTCAAGTCTACACGTTCCAAGTTAACGTTCCAAGTTACCAAGTTAAAGTTCACGTTTCAAGATCACAGTATCACCCTAAAGTTACCGTTCCCTTACCCTAAATACCCGTTCCAGTCTTAAAGTGTACCATTCAAAGTTAAAGTTCACAAGTTCCCTTTAAAGTAAAAGTTAAACGTTCCAGTTAAAGTTACCGTTCCAAGTTAAAGTTACAGTTAACAGTTAACCGTTACCGTTCCCAGTTAAGTTAACGTTCCCTACCCGAACCCTAACCCTAACCCTCACCCTTAACCGTTAAAGTTAAAGTTAACCCTAACCCTTAAAGTTTTCCACGTTCCAACCCTAACTACCCCCAAAAGTTACACGTTAAAGTTCCCAGTTACCGTAACCCTAT